>NC_141831.1:4157217-4189717 GCF_982586985.1 Callionymus lyra | reverse complement strand
CATGCACTCCTGCCAGTGGCCAATAGGGAGCTATGATAGGACCCTAGAACTATCATCAACTATCATCTATGATAGTACCCTAGAACTATCATCATCTATCATCTATGATAGGATCCTAGAACTATCATCAACTGTCATCTATGATAGGACCCTAGAACTATCATCAACTATCATCTATGATAGGACCCTAGAACTATCATCAACTATCATCTATGATAGGACCCTAGAACTATCATCAACTATCATCTATGATAGGACCCTAGAACTATCATCATCTATCATCTATGATAGGACCCTAGAACTATCATCAACTATCATCTATGATAGGACCCTAGAACTATCATCAACTATCATCTATGATAGGACCCTAGAACTATCATCAACTATCATCTATGATAGGAGCCTAGAACTATCATCAACTATCATCTATGATAGGAGCCTAGAACTATCATCAACTATCATCTATGATAGGACCCTAGAACTATCATCAACTATCATCTATGATAGGAGCCTAGAACTATCATCAACTATCATCTATGATAGGAGCCTAGAACTATCATCAACTATCATCTATGATAGGACCCTAAAACTATCATCAACTATCATCTATGATAGGACCCTAGAACTATCATCAACTATCATCTATGATAGGACCCTAGAACTATCATCAACTATCATCTATGATAGGACCCTAGAACTATCATCAACTATCATCTATGATAGGACCCTAAAACTATCATCAACTATCATCTATGATAGGACCCTAGAACTATCATCAACTATCATCTATGATAGGACCCTAGAACTATCATCAACTATCATCTATGATAGGACCCTAAAACAATCATCAACTATCATCTATGATAGGACCCTAAAACTATCATCAACTATCATCTATGATAGGACCCTAGAACTATCATCAACTATCATCTATGATAGGAGCCTAGAACTATCATCAACTATCATCTATGATAGGACCCTAGAACTATCATCAACTATATATATATATATATATATATATATATATATATATATATATAGCACAATTGACAAAGAGGAATAAGAATGATTGTCTAAAGACCAAATACAACATGTAACTTTAATATTCCTCCAATAATTAAAAAGATAAAAATCCAATCCCTAATTTACTTAAAATAATAAAATAGTAAATTTATGACTAATTGTTAAAATAATAAAATGTATTAAAAGTAATAATTGAAAAAATTAAGAAAACAGATAAACTGCAATTGATTCAATTAATCAATAATTAAATAATAATTATTAATAATAATTGAGTCGGAACAAAAGTCAATTAAGAAGTAAACAAAGAGAAAACCAGCAGGGGGCAGCATAGCAAATACAACACCAAAGATCAGAAATTGAGAGAAGAAGAGAAAACAGGAACTAGATATCAACAAACGTACACACAAGCAGTCAGTGACACACTTATTTTAGATTAGCAGTATTAGCTTTAGACAAAACAACAAAAGTTACACGCAATGTGACCAATTGTGAGTTGATCGATTGATAATGTGAAATAGGAAGAGAGGATGGTCAAGATAATGGGGTCAAAAGGTCATTAATACATGCAGAAACAAAGGATGTCAACAATAAATGTTAATTGTGTTATTGTTATTGAACACAGCAGAAGAAGAGGAAAATATAATATTAATTAATTATATATAATTCAAGATGACGTAAGAAAGTGTGTTTAAAGAAGACATGAATACAATGGGAGGGTCGGTGAGGAAAAGAAGGAAGTCTTAGAAGTTCAACCTCTAAGTGAAACCACTCCCACCAACAAGGAAACTTTCTTTCAGAGCTCAGTCGGACCTGCAGCAGCTCACAGGGCAAGTCTGCCAAGCAGCAGTTGTTCTTATCAGCAAGAGATAGTGATCAAAGACACACACACACAGACTCTCAGCTGAGTCACACAAAGTCAGAGATCTCACACAAATGAATGCTAATTTTTACAAGTACCGCGGCGAGAAAAAAATATTCAAAAGATAAAAATATACAGACACAGACAATTTAAACAAAACAATATGTCATGACAATACGACGACAACAGTATTTTACCAAAACAGGTCAGAGAGACACACTATGCTGCGTGGAACGAGACTCTTACCAGCCTGTCGTGTCTAAAGTGTTGAAGTCATAATGACGAGAGCCCCTCGATCGCTCAGTTAGCTTCCAAACACCCTGGATAGGAGACCCCTCAACTATTCCATTCTATTTCAACCCCCGTCGAACTAACTCTAAACTAATCACCAATGAGACTTTATCCATCACCGTGATGGTTCGGAAAAATTAACCATCCCTGACTATACTGCCAAATACCTGTGGAGCCTCTCAACACAGAAACACAATGAGATCTAACTGGCCTACACACCCACAGCTGGCAGAGCAGGATATTGGGAGAGACCCCTCAAATCACCACATATCCCCAAATTTATGATGGCTACTTGGCTTACCAAAAAAGTATGTCTACATTAATCAACCATAGGCCAAGTATCCTCACTAGTTTGAGGTCAGTCAGTAACGTCAGACGCCCCGTAGAGGGAGCCAGCTACACTCCACCCCTACTCTGAATCCCAGGGGTTACCAGGTCGTGTAACCGTCTCCTCTGCCTATCAATTCAACTTAAATTCTAATCAAATGTTTTTCTTCAAAACTTCAACCCGGGACACGATAGTGTCGTCTACACTTAAAACAACAACAAACAACAACTGATCATACAATACCCCAAAAAACGAGCATCCGCTTAAGAAAGTACTATTGAGAAATATAATCTACATTTGTGACAGAACCAGAGACTTACGTTTATTCTTCCAGGCAACCAAAACTAATATGAAATATAAATATATGTAATCTTTCCTAACCAAAAATATAAACTAACAAAAATCTATGTAAATTATAAGATCAAATCTTTCTCACCTGATTCCTGAAGGTATAGTTGGTACCCTGGTTGACTGGAAAACAATCAGCTTAGAGTTTGTCTCAGAACCGAATAGGCCTTCTGACCACCAGTCCACCAGACCACGCCAAGGGTCACGGCAGCAAGTTGTGGGGATTTTGTGTTCCGGTGAACCGACCTCCCCAGTCTCTACGTGGTGGTGGAATGAAGGACAGACACATGGATGAGTTTAAGAAAAATGCCCGTTTAGTGAATTATGTAGAAGTCAGAGACAAACTTACATGAACACGGTGCTAGCAACAGAGAGATCTATCAACAGAGAGATCTAGCAACAGAGAGATCTAGCAACAGAGAGATCTATCAACAGAGAGATCTATCAACAGAGAGATCTAGCAACAGAGAGATCTATCAACAGAGAGATCTATTAACAGAGAGATCTAGCAACAGAGAGATCTAGCAACAGAGAGATCTAGCAACAGAGAGATCTATCAACAGAGAGATCTATTAACAGAGAGATCTAGCAACAGAGAGATCTATCAACAGAGAGATCTAGCAACAGAGAGATCTATCAACAGAGAGATCTATCAACAGAGAGATCTATCGCAGACGTCTTCGAGCCAGAACGCAAAGAATCCACAAAATGGTGGATCTTTTATAGTAGAATATTCAGGTTAACACCTCTAGTCAATTGTACATGTAGGATTGGTCAGTAACTGTAAACACTTGATTCTAAGATGGCCGCCGCACGTGGTCGTCGTGGAAATTTACCAAAGGTTGTTGTCTTCTAGAGAGAGTCTGTTCCCAACAACTTGCTGGCCTGTTGTGTCTTTCAGTGTGAGTTCTTAAACAGGTGTTGAGAGACTTGCTGGAATCTGGGATTGTTTAATCTTTCTGTGTGTGTGGAAGGCTTTATTTGACCTGGCCTGTGAGTTGTTACAGTCAGTGAATGCAATGCAAGACAATTATTATTTAATATAAATTCAATATGTAAGATTTTCAGTTAATCAAGTGACTATTTTAAATGTGAAAAAAGATCTAGATGATTGATTACAGTAAAGTTGTCATTTCCTTACACAGGTTTTATAGAAAATGAACTGATAAAAGTGAAAAAGTAAATTGAATGAAGCAATAATTATGTTTTTATTGCATTAAAATAGTGTGAATCATGTGATTTCACAACAGTGTCCGTTGATGCTTCACATCTGATGAAGCTAACAGGAAGTAGATGCAGAACATCCTCGTGATGTTATCGCTTCCAGCAATCGTAGACGAGAAGCTGCTGATGGTGAAGAGATTGATGCAATTTCTTCTAAATAAATTCCAATTATTTCTCTTTTCGTGATCAGAAAACAATGAAAACATCAATAGAGACTGTAGTAAAAGTTTATAATCGTTCTTTGAAAATATCTTTTGACATCACACTGTTGTGAAGGAGTTCAGACGAGTGTAAATGTTTATATTTGACATACATTAACACAAATACTCTATTAACAGAGACGATCTTGTTTGAAACCTCTTGACAGGAAGTTGAACAAAAATAAAACTACTTTTTTCATACTCTATGAAAGTAAACCATGGCTGAAGCATCCGAGGAACAATGAGTTCGTTTTTCCTGCACAAGTCTTCACGATGACAAACCAATCCAATGTAAGAAGTTCTGTCTGATACTAACATCAGGTTTATTTTAAAACCATCATTGCGAAACATTTCAAAGACAACAAACGTGAGAGTGTTTCCTGCTGCGATGTTTATCATCGTCCAGGTCACTGATGCGTTGACACGCGTGTGTTTGTTTCTACCTCTTTTATCAGTGAGAGATTAGATGAGCTCGACGTCAGGACCACAAAGTTTCAAGACCAACAAAGACACGAGACTCTTCATCGACTTCATTGCAGCTGAAAACATGCTGGTGTGCGTTCTTATAAGTTGTTTACACGCTGTTGACTGGAATCATTCTCCTCAACTGTTGTTCAAGAGGGTGTTATCTTAACACTAAATATAGTTGAACATCTTTCCTCTGATGAAGTGAAGTTTTCATCACTTTCACTGATTTACTGTTTGTAACCGTGATTCTTATAGATCTTATTCTGATGCTGGTCGTTGTTAAACCTCGATGTTCATCTGACGAGTTAAAGCTGAATTTATGAACATGTATGAATCAATGTTTTGTTCTATAACAAACACATGTTGTGTTGTGTGTGTGTGAAGATAAATGAACCATAATTATGTTTCATCATTTCTTCTCCTTCTGCACTGAATGAATCACAGTCAGAATCTATTGTCATTGTCATAGTTCAACCAAATGAAAGTTCATCTTCCAGACCACACCTGGGCAACGTGCGGCCCGGGGCCCACATGTGGCCCTTTGACTGTATTCATGCGGCCCTCAAGAGGTCAGAGTAGAACATAGACATTATTTCCGACAGCTTTCAATTTAATATTGAGTTTATTATTTTATTAACTCTAAAAATATATATATATATATATATTTTCCTTTCTGTTTTTTTTGTTTTTAGTTTTCTGAAAATGTCTTGCCAATAAAAATGATTGACATCATATTTAGAGAAATTGGTTATTTTCCCATCATTTTCTTTTACTAGAAAGGTTTATAAAAGTGTTTACATAGCCAGGTTTATTTTATGCTGATATTTCTTTCTTTACTATTCTTCCTTGCTTGTTTTTTTAAAGTCTTTCTGTCATATTTTAGCTCTTCGCTCCTCTCCTCTGGATTGACGGCCCCTCACAACAGTCACAGTATATAATGTCTCCGCAGAGGAAATTTAATTGCCCACCCCTGCTTTAAACTATGACAATATGATGTTAATATTTTTTAAAGAGCCAGGTTTTGAGATAATTAACAAATAAAAGTTCAAAAACAAATTGAATGAAGCAAAAGTTATGTTTTTATTGGATTAAAATAGTTTGAATCATGTGAGTTCACAACAGTTTCCGTAGAAGCTTCACACCTGATAAAGCGAACAGGAAGACTCTCATCACTTCATCCTGAACAAACCAGCTGATGACGTCTGCTTGATCTCAAGATGGAGCGTTGAGGAGAAGGAACTTCTGTGGTTACGTTGACATGTGTAATGTTAGATTAAAAATTATTATACACTATACGTATACGCCATACTTAAATGAATGCTAAACGATAATCAAAATATAAAGTATAAATTACTAGCTTCATCTAAGAGCTTAAACGTTTGAATACATATTCACAATCAAAATTTCACTCCAGACTGATTCACTGAATTAGAGACATGACACTGGTTATTTAAACGTCTGTTTGTCTGCCTTTTCACACCTTGGGTCGTGGATGAAAAGAACGAAGCGGGACACATCCGTGAGGGGGGGACTAGGAGACAAAAACCCTCACCCAAGAACATTTGAATGATTAGAAAAGGAAACAAATTAGGAAGGAATCTCCACAGGGGATAGTGGCACAGGAAGCTTGAAGGAACCAATATGGCGATAGGGGGAGAACCTCTTGGCCCGGAAATTTGCCTTAAATATAGCGATGTTTCTACAGTTCGAGACCGTTTCTCCCTGGACTATTGAATTGTAAAGTCGCCGGCAGAAAGCACGTCCGATCGATCGTAAAGCTTGTATTTTACTTGACTTGAAGCGGCGAATAAACGACCTGTGACACTCTGCATTGACCTTTTCTCTCCACAAAGCGAAGTATTGAGACCCGGAAGTGACAGCGTGTTGGAGCGACCGGAACAGACTCCTGTTTTGACCGTTTCAGTAACTATGTTGACGTGTGTAACTACGTTCACATGTATAACTATGTTGACATGTGTAACTATGTTGACATGTATAACTATGTTGACATGAGTAACTACGTTGACATGTATAACTATGTTGACATGAGTAACTACGTTGACATGTATAACTATGTTGACATGAGTAACTACGTTGACATGTATAGCTATGTTGACGTGTGTAATTACGTTGACATGTATAACTATGTTGACATGAGTAACTACGTTGACATGTATAGCTATGTTGACATGTATAACTTTGTTGACACGTGTAATTACATTGACATGTATAACTATGTTGACATGAGTAACTACGTTGACATGTATAACTACTGTATGTTGACATGAGTAACTACGTTGACATGTATATGTAACCCAGGTGAAATTAGCAGTTCTGTGTTGAAACAGAGATAAAAATCCAACAAAATAAAAGTAATTGAGCACCCAGACCTAAACTAGACCAAGTCCGGCCAAAATGGAGACAGTTGATAGAGAAAATGTTAAAGTGCCAAACTCAGTCATTATCAGTGGACTAACAGGAACAGAGCAAGATGATGAAGTCACTGACTTCTTGAGCACATATGGGCATATAGCGAGAATCATTAGAATAGATGATCCTGACTCCCCATACCACAAACATGCCATTGTAGAGTATGACAGTGGAGCTGCAGTCACCGCCCTGGAACCGATACTCCCCCATCGCTTTCATAGCCCAAGTGAAGTCACCTATTACATCAAAGCCCTGTCAAGTGAATATGTCCCCACTGCGGCTAAGAGCGCCACCCAGAGTTTCCTGAGTGGATTGCAGAAAATTGCTAAACTAAGTGGAACATCCTTTGAAGACATCGTGCGAAAACAGCTTTTGGAATGCAGCAGAACAGAAGCAGCTCTGAGTCCAGAGCCAGTGAATGAACCTGATACAGAGTCAGCTGTTAGGGGTTTTTGTGTTTCCATGAACCGACCCCTCCCCAGCCTCGTACGTGGTGATTGAATGAAGGACAGACACATGGATGAGTTTAAGAAAAATGCTCGTTTAGTGAATTATGCAAAAGTCAGAGACAAACTTACGTGAACACGGGCGCTAGCAAGCAGAGAGATCTATCGCAGACGTCTTCGAATGCCAGAATGCAAAGATCAGACAAAATGGTGGATCTTTATAGTAGAATATTCAGGTTAACGCCTCTAGTCAAATGTGAATGTAGGATTGGTCAGTAAGTGTAAACATTTGATTCTAAGATGGCCGGTCGCACGTGAACGTAGTGGAAATTTACCAAAAGTTGTTGTTTTCAAGAATCTGTTCCCAGCGACTTGTGTCCTTCAGTGTGAATTCTCAAACAGGTGTCCAGACGTCCTGGAATCTGGGATTGTTGAATCTTTCTGTGTGTGCAAGGCTTTGTGACCTCGGCCTTTGAGTTGTGAACCTGAGTTTAGTTTAAGTGAATGCAATGCAAGAATAGGATTATTTAATATGAATTAAATATGTAAGATTATCAGTTAATCAAGTGACTATTTGAAATGTGTGTTAAATCTAGGTGATTGATTACAGTAAAGTTGTCATTTCCTTACACAGCCAACATGGAGACTCAAAGCAAACAACCGAAACCAGCAGCAACCCAGCCGCCAGCAGCTGAACATGTTCCTCCCGCAAGAACAGTGGAGGAAGCGGAGTCATCCCATCGGAGTCCAACAAAGTCAGAAATATTCAGCAACGCTAGAGAGAAGGAGGCCCCCTTCGCTGCCATGAGCTACGCAAATCCACCAGAGGTGCAACGTATGGTCGTCGAGCATGTGGTGAGAAGCGAAGCACCAGTGTCATTGATGAACGCATCATTCAGACTAAGACAGTTTTCTTGCAAAACCCCTTGCCCAAATCACGAAACAGACTTTGACACATGGCGGAACAGCGTCGAACTCATTCTCAGGGACCCAGCTCTGTCTGACTTACAGCGCTCCAGGAAGATATTGGACAGCCTAGTGCCACCAGCAGCTAATATGGTGAAACCCTTAGGCCCAAACGCCTTGCCAGCTGCATATCTTGATGTCTTAGACTCTGCCTTTGGGACAGTTGAGGATGGGGACGAGCTTTTTGCTGTGTTCCTCAGCACGTTTGAAGACTCTGGAGAGAAGCCATCTCAGTATCTACACAGACTTCAGACAATTCTTGCCAAAGCACTGAAACAAGGAGGTGTCAGTGCGGATGAAGTCGACAGGCACCTGCTGCGCCAGTTCTGTCGCGGATGCTGAGACAATGCCTTGCTAGCTGACCTACAGCTTGAGCGCAAGAGAGACGCACCCCCTCCATTCTCCGAGTTGTTGTTACAGCTTCGAGTTGAAGAGGATAAGCAGAGTGCAAAAGAATCTCGTATGAATAAACACCTTGGTGCAGCAAAGCAGAAAGTTAACGCGCATCTGTTAGCTGCAAGCACTGCTGAGAGTCCCCTCACAGCAGAGAATGATGTGGCTGAAATGAGAAGGCTAGTCACTGAGCTACAGAGTCAAGTTACCCGACTAAAGATACAACAAGCTGAGCTCCAGAGCCAGCTCACAGGCGGAAATGCCCAAGTACCACGAAAGACCAAGGCCAATACACCACAGCCAGGTGCAATGCGCCAACCAAAGAGCAAACAGTCTGACAGTCCCTCAGCAGTTAGCCACCGACCAAGCAACAGACCAAGACCTTGGTACTGCTTTCAGTGTGGGAAAGATGGCCACATTGCTACTGTGTGCCCAAATGAACCAAACCCGCCATTAGTAGCCGCCAAGAAACAGCAGCTGAAAGAGAAACAGTCTCTCTGGGATAGCAAGAATGACTCTGCCTTTTCTCATCATTTAAACTGAATTCAGCCCTCATTGTGGGGCAAATGAGAGCTGAAACCAGTAATGACCGTCCCACCTGTAACACTGAACACAGACAGAGAAGATCCGGTGATCTACAAATTCCAAAAGGATTGGTCGGAGCGAAATACACTGCTTGTGTACTCATTGATGGACAGTCCTGTAACTGCCTACTTGACACAGGATCCCAAGTGACTACGGTGTCGCAGTCATTCTACGAAAGCAACCTCACTCACTTGGAGATCCACCCCTTGAACGAACTGCTGGAAGTTGAGGCTGCAAACGGTCAGACTGTACCCTATTCAGGCTTCATTGAAGTAGAAATCACATTCCCAAAGTCCTGCTTTGGATCGGAAATCTTAGCGTCCACACTTGCATTGGTTGTACCGAACACAAGATCAAATACACAGTCCAAACTCTTAATAGGTACAAATACCTTGGACATGGTGTATGAGAACTGCTGCAGTGTGAACACCGATCTTCAAGCACTTCCATATGGGTACAGAGTTGTCCTGAAAGTAATGCAGCAGAGAAGCAAGCAGAGAGAAGACAGTAGCCTAGGACTAGTACGGCTACCAGGAAAGGAACCGAAAGTCATTCCTGCTGGAGAAAGTTGCATCATAGAGGGACTGGCTCATGTCAACAGCCAAGCTCTAGACCGGTGGATCGTGATTGAACCCCCTTCATCATCCTTACCTGGAGGCCTGCTGGCCACAAGCTGTCTACTTACCCTACCTGACGACCCACCAAGAAAACTGCCCGTTGTACTGCACAATGAGAGTAAGCATGACATCATCATTCCAGCAAAGAGTGTCATTGCTGAAATTCATGCTCTGCAGGGAGTGGTTTCACCCAAGCAAAGCCCTTCTGAGCCAGCACACTCCAGCCTCCCAAAGTCTCTGGAAAGTGAAAAGCTGAACTTGAACTTCGATGATTCTCCACTTCCAGCTGATTGGAGAGAGAGAATAAAGGAGAAGCTGTGTGCTCTGCAGTCCGGAGACACCTTCAGGAGTTAAGTGAGGCAGGAGTAATCCGTGCGTCAGAGTCGCCTTTCTCCTCGCCTTTCTCCTCGCCCATCGTGGTGGTAAGGAAGAAGAACGGAGATGTAAGGCTCTGCATCGATTACCGTAAGCTAAACCTCCAAAACATCAAGGATGCATACGCACTACCTAACGTGGAGGAAGCCTTTTCTGCGCTCACAGGCTCTAAATGGTTCTCCGTACTGGACCTGAAGTCCGGTTATTATCTGATCGAGGTGGAGGAGGCTGACAAGCCCAAAACAGCCTTCGTCTGTCCGTTGGGGTTCTGGGAGTTTAATAGGATGCCCCAGGGCGTTACTAATGCCCCCAGTACTTTTCAAAGGCTGATGGAGCGGTGCATGGGAGACATCAACCTCAAAGAAGTCCTCGTATTCCTGGATGATCTGATAGTGTTCTCCGACACTATTGAAGAGCATGAGAAGCGCCTTCTTCATGTCCTGAACTGGTTGAAGGACTACGGGTTGAAACTCTCCTTGGAGAAATGCAAATTTTTCCAAACGTCAGTTCGGTACTTAGGACATATTGTGTCCCAGGATGGTGTCGAAACTGACCCCGAGAAGATCGAGGCCTTGAAGACCTGGCCCAGCCCAACGAACCTGAAAGAGCTACGCTCATTCTTGGGATTCGCTGGATATTACCGGCGGTTTATCCAGAACTTCTCAAAGATCGTAAAGCCACTGAACGACCTCACAGCTGGGTACCCACCACTCAGAAAGACTGAAAAGCCGAAAGAGAACAGTGGTGAATACTTCAAGCCGAGAGAGCCGTTTGGACAAAGATGGATGGATACCTGCCAGACTGCGTTCGAGACCCTCATTGACAAGCTCACTACTGCCCCTGTGTTAGGATTCGCCAACCCCAAGCTACCATATGTGTTGCATACTGATGCAAGTACAACTGGGCTCGGGGCAGCGCTCTATCAGGAGCAAGAGGGAGTCATGCGAGTTATTGCATACGCCAGCCGTGGACTGTCGAAAAGCGAATCTCGTTACCCAGCTCACAAACTGGAGTTCCTCGCGCTGAAATGGGCTGTATCAAAGAAGTTCGCAGATTACCTGTATGGCGTCTCTTTTACAGTTGTTACAGACAGCAACCCATTAACTTACCTGCTCACCACAGCTAAGTTGGATGCAACGAGCTATCGCTGGCTGTCTGCCCTCTCCAATTTCAGATTCCAGCTTCAGTACCGAGCAGGGAAACGCAATCTTGATGCCGATGGCCTCTCACGACGTCCACACGCTGAACCTGTCAATGACTTGGTGTCCCAGAAGGAAGAGGAGCGAATACGTCAGTTCATTCACCATCACTTACCTGAATCTGTTAGTGCAGTATGTGAGAAGCATCTTGTCTGCCCACCTGCAGGAACCAGCGAGAGAAATCCCATCATCCCTCTTGTCCTATCTCTTGCCATGACGGCTAAAGCTATTCCTGAGAGCTTGGAGAGCTGTGAGGGTTTTCCTGTCATTCCCAGCATATCAGAGGAAGATTTGCGACAACAACAGGGAGCAGATCCTGCCATCTGCGAAATCCTCCATCTGATGGACACTGGGGAGACGCCTTCTCCAACTGTCAAGAAAGAGCTGCTTGACCTTCCCATCTTTCTGCGAGAGATGAACAAGCTGGAGTTGAGGGATGACATCCTCTACAGGAAAAGACAGATTGCCGATGAAACTCACTACCAAATAGTCTTGCCTGAGAAGTACCGAGGCATGGTCTTGACAAGCCTTCACCCTTCACGATGACATGGGTCATTTAGGTTTTGACCGAACCATTGACCTCACCAGATCCAGATTCTTCTGGCCAAGAATAGCTAATGACGTTGAAAAGAAGATCAAGCATTGCAGTCGCTGTGTTCATCGTAAAACCCTGCCGGAGAAGGCAGCGCCGTTGGTCAACATCCAAGTCACCAGACCCCTGGAGCTAGTCTGTATGGACTTTCTTTCAATCGAACCAGACCGGAGCAACACAAAGGATGTACTTGTAATCACAGATTACTTCACCAAATACGCAGTGGCAATACCAACTCCGAACCAAAAAGCCCGAACAGTAGCCAAGTGTCTTTGGGAGAATTTCATTATCCATTATGGGTTCCCTGAAAAGTTGCACAGTGATCAAGGGCCAGACTTCGAGTCCAAGACCATTCAAGAACTCTGTGATCTTGCAGGCATACACAAAGTCAGAACAACACCTTACCATCCGAGGGGTAACCCTGTGGAGAGATTCAATCGTACACTGTTAAGCATGCTTAGTACACTCAAAGCTGAAGACAAGACCCACTGGCGAGACTTTGTAAAGCCCCTAGTGCACGCATACAATTGCACTAAACATGACACAACCGGGTTCACGCCCTATGAACTGATGTTTGGGCGACATCCCCGGTTACCCATTGATCTTGCCTTTAATGTTCCATTGAACAACAAGTAGCAGAAGTCTCACTCCCAGTACGTACAAACCCTGAAAGACCACCTTCAGGAGAGTTACCAGCTTGCAAGGAAGAACGCTGCAAAAGCAGCAGAAAGAAACAAAGTCAGGTTCGACAGACTTGTCACTGAATCTACCTTGGATGTAGGTGACAGAGTGCTTGTACGAAATGTACGTTTACGAGGAAAGCACAAGTTAGCGGACAAGTGGGAAGGAACTGTGTATGTCGTCGTGAGTCGGAAAGGTGACCTCCCAGTCTACTCCGTCAAGCCCGAGAACAAAGACGGTCCTCTCCGAAAGCTGCACAGGGACCTCCTGCTACCCTGTGGGTTCTTGCCAGTCACTAATGAAGAACCCCCTACTGTGCCTAAACCTCGAAGGCCATGCACCCGTCAATGTCCAAATCCTGACACTGCCGAACCAGAGCTGGAGTCCAACTCTGATGAAGAACATGACTTTGTCTATTCATTTCAAGATCCAGTCATCAGAACCACAAGGTCCACACAGGAATCTGTTGTGCCTGTCATGTTTTGGTGCTTTCCTGTTTTATTTTGTAGTCGGTTTCCTGTTTTGGTTCGTGTCTTTGTTTTTGTCTTGACAGACGCTGGCAGGTGCGCGGCTGGGGGTGATTGAATGGCAGGTTCTTTCCACAGAAAAGGAGCGTCGCGGACCTGAAGAACTCGCCAGAGAATTGAGTTTCCAGACTAGGTTGGCATTCATAGATTCTCTTTGCTCGTGTTCCCTATGAACCTTTTCCTGAAGATCCCTGACGTTGTAAGCACCTTGTTTTGCTCACGTGAGTCTTTTTTCCTCTTTTGTTTTAGTTCCGGATCTGAGATCCCGATCTCCTGCCGCGTCCTGCCTTCGTCCCGAGTTCCTGATTTGTTTTTTGTTTCGGTCCCTTCCGACCGCTTGGAATATTAAAAGACTTTGCTTGAACATTTGCTCCGAGGATATTTGTCCACTTCCGCTTCTGGGTCTCCTGCCGAGTTCCACCCGTGACAGAATTCTCTGGCCACCAAATGGACCCAGCGGAAGTGAAGGAGCTCCGCCGAGCCCTCGGTTCTCAAGGAACCAGACTTTGTTCGCTCGAGGAGATGACACGGGAGAGTCACGCAGCGCTGGTCCAGCTGTCAGCCGCCGTGGGTGAGTTGACTCTCCGTGTGGCCCCTCCCGCACCTGTTGCAGCCGCTGCAGCCGCTGTACGCACGCCGACTGTCTCTGCTCCTGCTCAACCTGAGAGACTGCCGGTTCTACGCGAACCCACGATACCCACGCCGGGATATTATAGTGGAGAAGTGGGTAGTTGTTCACGTTTTTTGCTCCAAGTTCAGTTAGTTTTTAGCCAGCAGCCCTCCTCGTTTTCTGCGGGTCGCGCTCAGATCGCTTATCTAATAAACCTCCTCCGGGGTAGAGCAGCGGACTGGGCTACTTCCCTGTGGGAGTCTAACTCCCCGGCTCTAGCTAATTTTGATTGTTTCTCTGACGAGATGCGCCGGGTTTTTGACCTACCACATCGCTCTCCCGCGGTGTCCTCTCGCAAACTACTCAGGTTACGACAGGGCGAGGAGTCTGTGGGGCATTACTCGGTAGATTTCCGAATTTTAGCTGCTGAGAGTGGTTGGAATGAACCCGCACTGATCACCGCGTTTACCCATGGGTTAGGTAGCGGAGTCAGGGATCAACTCTCCACACGGGAGGAACCAGAGGGGTTGGAGGCTCTTATCAGCCTAGCCATCAGGATTGATAATAGGTTGAGGGAGCGCCGCAGGGAACGTGGCAGGGATGTTTTCTCTCCTTCTTTTCCTCTTTTTGACCAACCAGCTCCTCTGTTGACTCCTGAGACTCCTACGCCGCCACCCGATGAGCCGATGCAGCTGGACACGTTTGTCTCCGGAACAGCGCTCCCACAGGCTCACGAAGGGACTGTGTCTGTACTGCGGCGAGCCTGGTCATCGACTACATGTCTGCCCCAGTCGACCTAAGGTTAGTGCTCGGGTGGGACACACTCGTTCGTCGCATGACCCGACTCACCGGATCACCCTACCTGGTTTTTTGACGGTTGACTTGACTTCGACGGCGGAAACTGTACTAATCGACTCTAACGCTGACGACAATTTTATTGACCGAGACTTCGCCCTTTCCCTCAACCTTCCCCTGGTTAAACTAGACGTTCCCCGCCCGGTCTGCGCCATGGATGGCCGACCACTACTCGACGTTACTCACCAGACTACTCCCCTTTCCCTCACGATTTCGGGTAACCACTCTGAGTTAATTTGTTTTCTTCTGATTTCTTCTCCCTCTTCTCCTATTGTTCTCGGTCTCCCCTGGCTTCGTATCCATAACCCTCACTTTGATTGGGTGAATTCCACGGTACTTGGTTGGAGCCCGCATTGTCATTCACAGTGTCTCCGTTCTGCACCTACTTCCTCTCGTCCTCCACTTCCCATCTCTCCCCCTCCTGACCTTTCCTCCGTTCCTCCGGAGTATCACAGTTTGGGTGAGGTTTTTAGCAAAGAGAGGGCGCTATCCCTACCACCGCACCGTCCCTATGACTGCGCCATCGACCTACTTCCTGGTTCTCCTCTTCCCTGTAGTCGACTGTATAAGGTTTCTCGCCCGGAGCGCCAGGCCCTCGACACTTATATCGGGGAGTCACTGACCGCCGGTTTAATTCGCCCCCCTTCTTCGCCTCTTGGTGCAGGGTTCTTTTTTGTTAGTAAGAAGGACAAGTCCCTGAGACCTTGTATAGACTACCGGGGATTAAACAGCATAACCGTTAAGAATCGGTATCCCCTCCCACTCATAGACCTGTCGTTTGATCCTCTGAACAAGGCCATGATATTCACTAAACTGGACCTTAGAAGTGCTTATCACTTGGTCCGTGTTAGAGAGGGAGATGAGTGGAAGACGGCTTTTAAGACCCCCTTAGGTCACTTCGAGTACCTGGTCATGCCGTTTGGCCTGACCAATGCGCCAGCGGTGTTCCAGAGACTTATCAATGAGGTCTTAGGGGACTTTTTGAGTGATTTTGTGTACGTTTATCTTGACGACATTCTGATCTTTTCCAATTCTCCTGAGGAACACGTCAGCCACGTCCGCCGCGTACTCCAACGATTATTAGAGAACAGACTGTTTGTCAAGGCAGAGAAGTGCGAGTTCGGAGTCCCCACAGTTAGTTTTTTGGGTTTTATTCTAGGGCAGGGTCAGCTGCGGCCAGATCCCATGAAGGTGGAGGCAGTTGCTCAATGGCCGGTGCCTGTTAGCTGAAAGGAATTGCAGCGATTCTTGGGTTTCGCTAATTTTTATCGCAGGTTCATCCGGGGTTATAGCCAGGTTGCCGCTCCATTAACTCAGCTTACCTCCACCAAGAGTGCTTTCACCTGGTCCTCCAAGGCGGACGACTCCTTCAACCGGCTGCGCTCGCTGTTCTCCTCCGCGCCTATCCTACGACACCCCGACCCAGCCCGTCAGTTCATCGTGGAGGTGGACGCTTCGGACACCGGCATAGGGGCAGTGCTGTCCCAGAGGTGCGCCAGGGACAATAAGGTGCATCCCTGTGCTTTCTATTCCCGGAAGCTGTCATCGGATTATGACATTGGCAACCGGGAGCTCCTGGCGGTGGTGGCGGCACTTCAGGAGTGGAGGCATTGGCTGGAAGGCTCAGAGGTACCCTTTCTGGTTTTAACGGATCATCGGAACTTACTCTACCTACAGGAGGCCAGGCGCCTGAACTCCCGCCAGGCCCGTTGGGCCCTGTTTTTGGGTCGTTTCGACTTTTCCCTGACGTACCGCCCGGGAGGTAAGAACGTTAAGCCTGATGCCTTATCCCGTCAGTTTGCTCCTTCCCAGGAGGGTCTGGCAGAGGAGACCATCCTTCCAAAGCGGTGTTTTATCAGGGTGGCCAGCTGGGATATAGAGAGGGTTGTTCAGGAGGCCCAGGAGAGTGACCCAGGACCTAGCTCTGGACCGCCTGATAGACTGTTTGTTCCGCAGCCAGCTCGTGCCCAGGTTCTTCAGTGGGGCACACCCACAAGGTAGCGTGTCACCCGGGCGTTTCAAGGACACTCTCTTTTCTCAGGCAGAGATTCTGGTGGCCGGAGATGGCACGCGACGTCCTGGAGTTTGTGGCTGCATGTACCACGTGTGCTCGCGGAAAGTCCTCCCGTCGCCCCCCCGCTGGACTCCTTCGACCCTTACCTGTGCCGAGTCGCCCCTGGTCGCACATCTCTGTGGATTTCGTCACCGGTCTCCCTCCTTCCATGGGTAGGACAGTTATCCTGACAGTAGTGGACCGCTTTTCCAAGATGGTTCACTTTATCCCCCTGATAAAGTTACCGTCAGCCTTGGAGACAGCGGACCTGCTGGTCCTACATGTTTTTCGACTCCATGGTATCCCGGTAGACATTGTCTCGGATCGGGGACCCCAGTTCTCCTCGCAGGTATGGAGAGCTTTCTGTAGATCCCTGGGGGCTAAGGCTAGCCTTTCGTCGGGGTACCATCCGCTGAGCAACGGCCAGACGGAACGGGCCAACCAGGACCTGGAATCAGCTCTACGCTGCGTGTCGGCTCGTCACCCGGCCTCCTGGTGTCAGCACATCCCCTGGGTGGAGTATTCTCACAACTCCCTAACTTCATCTGCCACTGGGAGGTCACCATTCATGGCAGCGTATGGTTATCAACCACCTCTCTTCCCCTCTCAGGAGAGGGAGGCAGCGGTTCCCTCAGTTCGGGCCCACCTACGACGTTGTCGATCTGTCTGGCACCAGACCAGGGCGGCCTTATCCCGCACCGCTACAAGAAATCAACGCCTCGCTGACAAGCACCGTGTGCCAGCCCCGAGGTACTCACCTGGCCAGAAGGTTTGGCTATCCACCCGGCACCTTCCCCTTCCAGTTGAATCACGCAAGCTGGCTCCTAGGTTCGTGGGGCCGTTCGAGATTGAAAGGATCATTAATCCCACTGCCATGCGCCTCAAGCTCCCTCCGTCGCTCAAGGTCCATCCCACCTTCCACGTCTCTCTCCTGAAGCCCGTCTCAACCAGTCCTCTCAGTGCGCCAGCCCAGCCTCCACCTCCTCCGCTCATCATTGACAATCACCCTGCGTACAAGGTCCACAAGATCCTGGAGGTTCGCCGCAGAGGTCGGGGCTTCCAGTACCTAGTGGACTGGGAGGGCTACGGTCCAGAGGAGCGCTCCTGGATCTCCCGCTCACTCATCCTGGACCTCTCCCTCCTCCGAGACTTTTACCGGGAGCACCCGGAAAGACCGGGTAGAACGCCTGGAGGCGCTACCTAGAGGGGGGGTACTGTCATGTTTTGGTGCTTTCCTGTTTTATTTTGTAGTCGGTTTCCTGTTTTGGTTCGTGTCTTTGTTTTTGTCTTGACAGACGCTGGCAGGTGCGCGGCTGGGGGTGATTGAATGGCGGGTTCTTCCCACAGAAAAGGAGCGTCGCGGACCTGAAGAACTCGCCAGAGAATTGAGTTTCCAGACTAGGTTGGCATTCGTAGATTCTCTTTGCTCGTGTTCCCTATGAACCTTTTCCTGAAGACCCCTGACGTTGTAAGCGCCTTGTTTTGCTCACGTGAGTCTTTTTTCCTCTTTTGTTTTAGTTCCGGATCTGAGATCCCGATCTCCTGCCGCGTCCTGCCTTCGTCCCGAGTTCCTGATTTGTTTTTTGTTTCGGTCCCTTCCGACCGCTTGGAATATTAAAAGACTTTGCTTGAACATTTGCTCGGAGGATATTTGTCCACTTCCGCTTCTGGGTCTCCTGCCGAGTTCCACCCGTGACAGTGCCTTTGCCTGCCAGAGAAAAGACCCGTTCTCCTGTTGTACTTACCTGCCCAGATCCTACAGTTTCCTGCAGCACTCCAGAAGAACCGGATCAAGCCTCATCTGAAAACTTAACCTCATTGGAGACACAACACACCCCTGAAGTGGAAACTGCGATCATAAATAACCAACCTGAAAGAGAGAACTTACCTGAACCATCAGCAGACCAACCTGTTGAAGAAACTGAACCGGAAACGGTTACAACTGATGCTGGAAACTTACCTGAGAATCAGAATGAAACAGAGACTGATGAAGTACAAAATACTCAAGACAAAGATGAAAACCAGAGTGAACTGCGAAGAACTACAAGACAAAGAGGACCCCCCAGAACACTTACCTATCCTGAGCTAGGGAATCCCTTAGTGGCTATTGTCCAAAACTTATTCCAGTCTTTGAGTTCAGCCATTACAAATTCCCTGGTAGAACCCAAGTTAAGCCTACTACCTGAGCCAGAAGTAGTGTAACCTTTTACATTATGCAAAGGGACTTGCATAGATTTAAGAGGGGAGGGTGTAACCCAGGTGAAATTAGCCTTAGGTTAATAAATAGTTAATAAATTAGAATAAATAAATACATGAAATTCATAATTTAAATATGTTACATTACTGACATTAAAACATCTAAAATAGATAAATACGATTTAAAACATTATTTCATGGCGCGGTATTTTGTTGTTTTTCATTGGTTAAGAGGTTGATATCCATTAGCGAATCACAGCGCTGATAGTTGGTGACGCGGACCCGAATCCAGGAAGTGAGATGCAGGTGCACTCGCTCGTGTAGAACTCCGGAGAAGGAAACGCTAAGAAAAGAGCAGAGACGTGTTTTGACGATTTATTTTCCTATTGCAAGTGTTTTCTTTACCTTTCTGTCTATGTCGATAGACTGTGGTTTTGTTTACCGTTTTAGTTTTGAGTCATTGACGAAACCCGCGGAGGAAAAGTTTTTCTTTTGAAGATCACGCACCCAGCGCGTGCTCGTGAACAGTGGATGGCGAGCTAACCCAACTAGGAGCTACGACTGAACTGTGTGTTTTGGACGTTGGAAGAGACACTTTTCTCTCGTGTTTTGGGAGAGTGGACATCGCGTTCCCGTTGTTTATGTTTTTCCCCCCTTTCCCTGCCGAGGAATACTCTCCAGGACCGCGGTAAGACTGTTCCGGTTTAAACCGCATTTTCCCCTCTGGATTACGTGAACAGTGCGTGGACTGCTTCGCGCTGTTGTGTGGAAGGGTAACGGTTTCCCTTTTACCTGCTAACGGACTGTTAAGCACTAAAAACTGATTGAATAGACACTTGAACAGTTTATTATTTTATGTTTCATACTATGGTGCATATTTTGAATGTTTTGAACTGAAATGTTGATTGCAACTGCATTTCATTGCATCTCATGTGGGTTTTGTGAGATGCCCTGTGGTTCATGGTTGTAATACTTGAAAGAAACTAGTTATGTCTAAATAACTTCAAACTTACTGGATAACAATTCAAACTAGAATACAAAAGAGCTCTGAAATAATAACTAGACTACTGAAACTAACTAAGGTTAAGTTAACTAGAGACTGAAGGATTCAAAAAGGTTTCTTAATCTAAAAGGTAACTGAGTAAAACTCAGGTTCTTTCGAATTCACAAACATTTATGCAAATGTTTGTTTTCCTATGTTGTATGTATGTCACGTCTGTAAATGTCTAAAGGATCCATTTTCGACTACTATTTTCGTTCTCATTAGATAAAGCCGGCAATCTAAACTAAACTTTTGGTCTGTGGTGTTTTCTCTTGTCGATCATTATTTTAGCCAGTTTACTGCTCTTCAATACGAACCTAGTTTCTAGTCCCAAACAACTCATTATTAATATTTGTAGTAAGTGCTACATATAGCTATGTTGACATGTATAACTATGTTGACATGAGTAACTACCTTGACATGTATAGCTATGTTGACATGTATAAATATGTTGACATGTGTAATTACGTTGACATGTATAACTATGCAACACGTCCTCACACCCTGGCGGATTAATACATGCTTAAAAGGTCCTGTAAAAGTGACTATATTGTATAGTTTTAGGTGTTTCAACTCCATAATGTTGGCATTGTTTTATGAATGAGTAAAATAAAGTCTGGATGTGTTATTTCGCTTGATCCTCTTTATAATCCGGTGCGTTTTCCTATGAAAATAGAATCTTTCATTGAGATTGGGTTCATGGACATATGTTTTCTTTTTATTTAGCTGCGATTATGAGCGTCTACGTGACGTTTGTCAACAGTAATCGCGATCCTGCAGAGGTGATGTCACACACGCTAATAAACTGATCCTGCAGCGGTGACGTCACACCACAGGAATAAATTGAGATATTGTGCTTGTTTGTTTAAAAGCGCCATGGAATACAATTGTAGATGTGTGCTTGTATAAAGACCGAGTTAAGTTTAGTTTAAGTTTAGCGTCAGCTAAAAAGTTTTCAAACTGCCGCACACGCAACTTCCGCCAAACCTCTGGATGTTGATGTCATGATTGTTGACAAAGATCGATAGCATTTTGTGCTCACGTTTGTGCATAACTTGAACCAGGTGCGCGTCACTCGTCTATTGAGGTAAGATATAATTATTGCTTTAAGACTCCGAAATAAGGTTTCATTGCGTGTAATGTAACTTTCTGTGGTGCGTTAACACGAGAGCTAGTTCGCTAAAACTTAGCTTTTTTAATTATAATGTAACTCACACACGTATTTTGTTTGTTATTTTGAAGGACGAAAATATATTTTTGTTACAATAAAAAGTTTGCTATAGTGGTAGGTCATGGTAGGCGATTTATTTTATTAATATTCAAGATATTGATTTCATTTATCACTTCCGCATATTAATACAGATAACATATTTATCGTATTTAAGTATATAAGTATACGTTTATCTGTTGTTGTTTTCTTTAAATGAAAGAATATATATAAAATAATAATGAAAAGTATCTTAAATTCCAGCATAAAGTGGTAAACCAGATGGAAACACCATCAAACAATGGATGAAGGAAACATAGAGAGCTTATCTCTGAATGATCAAGTATACTTGAACATAGTGAACACAAACTTGTAAACCTACAGCACATCCCATCATGTAAATAATCTAAAATGCAATTCTATGTTCTTTTCTAGGTGAGATGGAGTGCTGCATATCAGGTGCTGGACTAACCATCGGAGGTGGAAGGGGTCAACATGTCAAAAGCAGGTGAGATGGTTACATCATACACACTTTGGTCATTAAAATTGTCATGTTTGGTAATAATGATAAATACATTTCTGTGGCAGGACGCACTGACATGCTGACGCTTGTGGTCAAGGCTTTCTGGCTTCTGTTGTTGGAAACACTTGGTCGTGCCTGTCAAGGTGGAAGATTTTACACTTCAAATGATCAGATTCATACAACTTTATATACAATTTTTTCCGATTCTGTTGACTTTCAGACAAAGAGGATTCAACGTTGTTATGGCAGTAAGGAGACGACAGGAAGTGAAAGATTCTTGAGAAAGAGATGAACCACCTCTGGTCTCTGTCAAGTCGTTGTGATTCCCTGAAAGAGTTGTCTCGCATGGCAGCGTCACAGCAAGGTAAGAGTTTATTTAGCAAGTGAAGAACAGAAGTACAGCTGCTCATTCTTATTGTCTTATTCTTTTAAGATGCACCATGGGCTTGACTGGTGAGGCTTTGAAGGATCTTCAGAGCATTTGAGGAGCAGGAGCAAGTCAGCATGATGTCACTCGAACCATGACTCGGACCAGAAACTACTACACACAAGTCTTCGCTGAGGACGAGACCATCAACGTCCTGTAGATTGACTCTGATGGTTACTCGTGACATTTGTGACGATCTGTGAACATTTGTTTGATATGAAAACTGTAATAAAGCACAATTTGACATCATTTTGAATAATGCTCGCATAGTATTCATCCCAACATGATCAATGCAGTTGTAACTTCAGAGATGCCTATAATTGATACCAATGAATGCTTAAAAAATTAAAATAAAGTTTTTATGATAACAGTTCATATCTTTTATTATGACAGGTTTATAAAAAGCAACTCATGTACAATATTCATATTGGAGTTAATAGCTTATCCAGTGTCAAAAGTTAAACGTTTACTACTATTGGAATAATTACATCTATAATAACACGTAATCAATAATATGTATTGCATAAGTACAAACATAATCATACATTAGTAATCAATAACATGTACATTAATTAACAGAGGCTTGATATTGAGGCTAGTGTGAACTATCATGCTCATTTTCAGACCCCCAAGGGCCGCTGGGAATGAACCGGCTCCAAAAACGTGTTTTTCATGACTGTTGCTCTTTTGCACTAGGGGACCGTCAGACTCTGTAAATTAAATTGTATCTTTCTAGCTTCACATGGGCCCACGTGACAGTCTCTTGGAGTTATAGAATTAACCCTTTCATGTCCAACAGGCCACAATAGCCAAAATAGGTCAATAGGTCAGAGATTCCTAAAGCTACTTAAACCAAAATTTACACGTTTGATATGTAATTCATTGTGAACACACACACTCATTTTCAGACCTCCAGGGGCCTCAGACCAGAATCAGGTTCCGTCAAGTTATGCACAAACGTGAGCACAAAATGCTATCGATCTTTGTCAACAATTGTGACGTCAACATCCGGAGGTTTGGCGGAAGTTGCGTGTGCGGCAGTTTGAAAACTTTTTAGCTGACGCTAAACTTAAACTAAACTTAACTCGGTCTTTATACAAGCACGCATCTACTATTGTATTCATGGCGCTTTTAAACAAACAAGCACAATATCTCATTTTATACCTGTGGTGTGACGTCACCGCTGCAGGATCAGTTGATTAGCATGTGTGACGTCACCTCTGCAGCATCGCGATTACTGTTGACAAACGTCACATAGACGCTCATAACCGCAGCTAAATAAAAAGAAAACATATGTCCATAAACGCAATCTCAATGAAAGATTCTATTTTCATAGAAAAGCGCACCGGATTATAAAGAGGATCAAGCGAAATAACACATCCAGACTTTATTTTACTCATTCATAAAACAATGTCAACATTATGGAGTTGAAACACCTAAAAATATACAATTTAGTGACTTTTACAGGACCTTTTAAGCATGTATTAATCCGCGAGAGCCTCTTGACTTCCGCGATGTGTGAACAATCCAAACTTCAAAAAATAAAAATGAAGCATTTTTTACCGATTTATGTTCATCTCCTTAAAGTGGTTTGAGGTCGTTAAGCACAATCGGGGGTAGAATCGCAGTGTTGACATTAAACATTTCAAGTGCGCTTCATAGTTGTAGAATTACGGTAGACAAATGACAACAGCATCACGTCACGTCACGTTACCATGGCAACGAAGAGGTTGGCGATGCGTCAAATGTAACCCAGGTCGTTTGAATCCGACGTCGGGGAGTGCTCTGTATATTACTGGGTGACCCGGGTAGGCGAAAACCGACGTTTTTGTCCCCCCTGTAACGTTACCTTAGGGACGCCAGGGGGACATTGCACGGCGTAGGACGGTATGACGCCTTGGGTGTGAGGACGTGTTGCAAAACCTTACTTTGACTGGCTGGTCGCCATTTTCCTTGCATGTGTCTTTGGTACAAAAAAAAACAAAACATTCAAATATATCGTGTGCAAATATTTCTCGTAACTCTGGACCATGTGTCGCCCCGATCCCCAAGACGAGAGAACCAGAACCCAGAGGTCGTCTATTGCAGAGCCTCCTATTTACACAGACTCTGTGGCATCGCGCGACAAGAGCTTCCGCTGTATTTACATTCAAAACTTCTTGAAATCAAAATCACAAAAATATCATCCGTCTCTCGACTCTCTCGAGTACGTCAGTGTCGTCGCGACTCAATATTCAGCGTTCGACTTGAAACTTTGAACTTTTTATTGAAATGTTGTTGTTTTCTATAATTGAATTGAATTTCTTCTCTTTTTTTAACAAATTTAATCATTTCTACATCGAAAAATTGTTTTTCTTCATTAATTTCATTTGGTTCGTTTTTTTTACATAGAGTTTGATATTCGAATTCCATTTACCGTATTTTCCGGACTATAAGTCGCAATTTTTTTCATAGTTTGTCGGGGGGGGGTGCGACTTATACTCTGGAGCGACTTATGTGTGAAATTATTAACACATTATTAGCGGTATATCATTTCACATGTTATTTTCACACTAAATCACAAGAGGGCGCTCTAGGCCTGTGTTGATCATTTCCACGTAGAAGAGGAAGCATCTTCTACCTCCGGAGTTAGTTAGTTGTTTAAAAGTGACACGAGGATGAAGATTAGAGTTATTTGGAGTTACACGGATGGTTTGGTAAACTTGTTAGTTATTTATGCTATAGTTCTCAGTTCATGTAACGTAACATACAATTATTCTGTTGTTGCCTCTATTTTTATTTTAAATTCTCTTTCAAGATCACATGTCTGTTCTTGGTGTTGGATTTTATCAAATAAATTTCCCCCAAAAATGCGACTTATACTCCAGTGCGACTTATATATGTTTTTTCCTTCTTTATTATGCATTTTATGTCTGGAGCGACTTGTACTCCGGAGCCACTTATAGTCCGGAAAATACGGTGTTAAAAAATGAATTTAATAAATTAAATATTTTTTCATTCGTAGTCATTTAAATTCTATATAAAAATGAAGTTAAAATCGTGTCACCAGACATTACCAACAGAGCACTGAGCTACTGGATCCAACAATCACGTGATCAGCTGAAAAGTTTGATCTCAGAACTTTTAGCCAATCCTGCGACACGCAGACGATCACGTGATGACGTAGAATAACACGATCCAGTAGCTCGGTGCTCTGTTGGTTTTGTCTGGTGACTCTAAAATACCAACATTTTTATATTGAATTGAAAAGACCTCAAATTTAAAAATGTCAAGAAAATAAACAATATAAAGAAAATATTGATTTCAATGATATAAAAAAATAAACATTTCAATAAATTCAAAGTTTCAACATTTAAAATGTTCAATTCAAACGCTTTACATTCTGACGACACTGATACTTCACTCTCTCTCTTTCTAACCATAAACATGGAGTTAGTTTCCACTGGACTTCACTTTAGCTCGGAGCGAATAGATTGCTAAGCTAAACACCAGCTCATAGTGAGTCACTTTTGTCAAATTGACATTTGACCTTTTTACTCTCACTCGTCTTCATTCACTTTGGTTTGTTTCGGAGACGACTTGTCATTTTGAAAAGAAGTAAAAAAAACAGGACTTTTATGCTATTATATGACTTTAAACTATGTTAATGTGATGTTAATGTTTTTAAAAGTGTCAGGTTTTGTGAAAATTAACTGATAAAAGTGAAAAAGTAAATTGAATGAAGCAATAATTATGTTTTTATTGCATTAAAATAGTGTCAATGATATGATTTCACAACAGTTTACGTTGAAGCTTCACAACTGATAAAGCGAACAGGAAGTTTACGCAGAACATCCTCTTGATGTTATCGTCTAGTTCCAGGAATCGTAGACGAGAAGCTGCTGATGGTGAAGAGATTGACATCATGAAGTCGCAGCAGAGTCGACTCTCACTCACAGACGAAGACATGGCTGCACTGATCCTGCTGCTGGTGGCGTTCTTCTCCAACAACATCCTCGCTGAGATCCTCAAGAAAGAAGGAATGTTTCATCACTTCATCCTGAACAAACCAGCTGATGACGTCTGCTTGATCTCAAGATGGATCGGTGAGGAGAAGGAACTTCTGTGGAACTCTTCACAGCATCATGACTCCAGTCTTCAGAGAGAAGCTTCTTATGAAATAGATCCTCTGAAGGTTTCAGACTCAGGTCAGTACCAAGAACAGTGCTGGACCCAGAACAACGTGACGCACGAGAAGAACTTCACTCTCCTGGTTTGTGATGAACGAAAGATGAGACGTCAGGACTTGAAACCTTATGTTGGAAAGACACTGGAGCTGAACTGTGACGGTGTGGGACCAAACCAGAGTGTCCAGTGGGCTTTACATCAATATGACCATAGAACAAGAAATGTTGATTTAGCTTTAATCGATGATGAAACATCTTTAATACACAAACTACAGCAAGTGAAGAACAAATCATCTCTTCTGGTAACGTTTGACATAAGTTCTGATTCAGTCTATTATTACTGTCTGCAGAAGAACCATCAGAGCTGTGAACTACTGAAGGAGTTTAATGTTTATATACAATATAATAACATTCACAGGTGGGTGGGAGAGAGTCTGGAGCTGAACTGCTCTGACTTCAGTGGAAACAAACCACACAAGTGGATCATTGATTCATTGATGAAATATGAAGTGATTGACAACTACACTCTGATGTTACCATCACTGACCTTGAACCACACAGGTACATACACCTGTGATCGCAGTGGTCAGTATGATAATTACTACCTGTATATGTGTCCTGAGTCTGACCCGCCTGCTGATGTGTTCTTCACTGGAGGAGCGAACGTGACTCTACAGTGTGACTGGAAACAGCCTGATGTGATCCAGTGGTTCATGAAGACAAACAGAACTGAAGGAAGAACATCAGAAGTATATGAAGAACAAGAAGACAGAATCTTTCTCTCCAACACGAGCCTGGTGATCACTAACATCTCTCTGGAACACAGCGGAGAGTTCTGGTGTGTGGTTGAGAAAGACAGACGTTGTGTGTTCACATCTAAGACCCTTGTAATGTTTGGAGAGCCAGAGGTTGATCACCATCTAGTGCGGTCTGTGATGCTCAATGTTGTGATCTTCATGATGTGTGTTGTTGTTGTTGTTGTTGTTGTTGTTGTTGTGGTCTGGAGGAGCAGGAGGAGAGAGCAGCTCCCAGCACCTGTGGAGGAAGTGGAGATGTTGGAAGTGTCTCCAGCGTCAGCAGATGTTCAGCCAGAGACTCTCTGAGGCGTCAACATGATCCACGAGTGTTTGGATGAATCTTTCTTTGACTGTTTGTTTGTAATCATTGTGACTCTTGTTTCCTCTTCAGTGTCAATAAAGTTCAACCATTGACCTCCAATAAAAGACCCCTATTTTTCTTTGTGTAGAGATGAAGTCGATGAGTTCACGTCACATATTATTCTGACTTCTTTCTTCCTGTTTTCCTTCTTTCTGCTCCTCAGTCTGGTTCTGTTTCTCACTGATGTCTCTTCTCTTTTCAAATATTATCTCCAGAAAACAAGGTCAATAATCTCTTTTTTAATCTCCTTCCTGATCACATCACCGACTGCTTCAATAATGATGTATTTGACACGAGAACACAGTGTTTATAAATGTCTCTCATCTTTCTGACATTTCTTAACTTGAAAATACAAGGATTTTGATGCTTTTATTTTGTTACGTGTTCTATTATTTTGAAAACCTTCAACTGGAAGTTGAACTTGTTGCTTTCCGCGCGAGTGTCAAAAGACATATTAAAACTATAACTAAAACAATAATAAATAAAATAAGCCTTATAATAAATAGATAAATAAATCTAACAACAATAAACATTAATACACACGAAAAAATTTAAATAAACTGTAGTCATTTATAATTTGCAATTGTATTTTCTCCCCGTGTTGCCTGGGTTTACTCCGGACACTCCGGTTTCCTCCCACAGTCCAGAAACATACAGAGGTTGATTGAGAACTTGGAGAAAATTGTCCGTAAGTATGAGTGTGTGTTTGAATGGTTGTCTGTTTTTTTGTGTCCTGAGACAGACTGGCGTCCTGTCCAGGGTGTCCCCTGCCTCTCGCCCTATGATACTGGGATAGACTCCAGTCTCCCCGCGACCAACATAAGGGATGAAGCGGCAGAAAATGAATGAATGAATGAAATATTTCAACATTCATTTAGTTCAAACAATTGATTACAACGTAAGTGTGAATTGTACATAGTATTCTTTTACCTACTTTATATTCTTAATATATTTTTACAACAGTTTGTTCTTCTGTCGAGAATCGAACCTTCATTTACCGAAAGATTTTCACTTCTTGACCCCATTTTTCTTTTCCTCAGGACGAGACGTGGAAGGAAGTGAAAGGACTTTGGATCTTCTCGCTGCTCAGTTTGTTTCTTCTTGGTGTCGAGAGATGTGTTGACGACATGAGTCCAGAGGAGTCGGTGCTAATGTTTTTATTACTTTCATATTCAAATCAACACAATCAGACTATTGTGGTTACAAGCAGAACTATTGCACCAACACCTGGCTGACACAACAGTGAAAGAATGATTTCAACCAAAAAAAAAGAAAGAGGCACAAAAACACAACAGAGATCCGGGTCGGCGCCTCTGGAACAGACCGAGTCGTTATACAGTACAATCCAAGAACTACAAGCTCACGCCGGCGCGTGAACCCTCGCGGTGCCTCGGTGAAAAGACAGAAAAAGTAACACAAGTTCAAAACAATGGTATAAACCAGCACGACATTTATTACACAACATAAATAGAAGAAGATATTGTGTTTCTGAACAGGCATATATGTGAACTACAAAGAGAGACTGAAGAGAGGATCAAGTTATTGTCAGCAGGATACACGTTCTGCAGGTTCTGCTTAACGAAGAGTCACCGAGAGATCTATTGTGGTGAAGAACAGCCTTCCTACCGAGGAGAGAAGCACACACAGGACTAACTACAGAGAGATCCCATGCTGTTATATAGTCCACCATGCTGGTCCGGAGCGACGACGCCGGCATGTGGAGCTCAGGATGACAAGATACCTCCACATCTTCGTACGCTCGCGTTTCCTCCCAAACTAAATGCTTGTTTATTGAAAGTCTCTCACGCGGGTTTTGGCGAGGAAGGAGATGTAGATCCACGTTTCTTGGATCTAGAAAAGAGAAGTGAACCCTCCCCTCCGTCACGTGGTCTCTGCCCACCAGCCTTCAGTGACCCCCCCGGTTTGAATCTGCTGACCGAAGCCCTTCCGTGAAAATAAAAGCACCCAGAAAAAGAGGGGGATCATCTCCAGTGGAGCCAAGTTTTCCCGGAAAACCATGAAAAACAAACAAATATTCCACGGAGAGCATTTACACGTCAGTCGCCATGATGTGTGGCCGGGTACTGACCACTGCGGCTCCCTCAGCCTCGCGCCACACCACGAGCAGCACAGATGGATTGAAGGATACGAACAAAACCAAAGCTTACGTTCCAAAGAATTATGAGAATTCAGTCGCAATTTTTACATTTTTCTTGAATAAAAGTTAAGAAAAAATGCATGTTTTTCAAATAAATAAAGTAAGTAATAATGAGTGATAACTAAAAAATAAGTTTCGTTTTTATTTTCATAATAAAATCTTTAATTAATTAACAACATGTTCTATTGTTTTCATCACTAACTCTGAAGAAAAATACAAAACTTTAAATGATTTCTAGTTTCAAACACTACAGACACTTACAGCAGTAAATACATGAACATTGACTTCCTTTTAACTGAAATTAATATTGTCATTAAGTTGTTCTATACGTCTCTAAATATTAACACATTGTATCGTATTTGACAAGAGGAATTGATCACATAAAAATAAATAAAATAAAATAAAATAAAATAAAATAAAATAAAAGTAAGTAAACTTAAGTAAAGTAAAGTAAAATAAAATAAAATAAAATAAAATAAAATAAAGTAAAGTAAAGTAAAGTAAAGTAAAGTAAAGTAAAGTAAAGTAAAGTAAAGTAAAGTAAAATAAAATAAAAAATAAAAGCAAATCAAAGTAAATAAAATAAATAAAGTAAAATAAAATAAAATAAAATAAAATAAAGGAAATAATTTAAAAAAAATGAAAATAAAATAAAATAATAGTGAAATTGAAATTGAAATTAAATAAATCAAAACAAAACAAACAGAAAAAAGAAAAATTTGAATTTCATTTCATTTTTTTTCTTTAAATATTTAGTATTAAATGAATCATTTGATCAATCTGTCGTCCAGGCCTAACTGAAGACATAATGTTGACTAGAAAACTGCTGCTACTGTTACTGGTACCTTCAATAAGTCATCATCGTCATAAAGAAGTTTTCACCATCAAACCAAACTATTGGAATCCATCTGTGATGCTCGTGACGTCGCTGTGAGGTTCTTCTACGTGGGATTCAAAGTATCCTCGGAGTATGAATCCTGGATCGGGGTCGAGTCAAGGCCAGAGGAATTTCCACGTTCAATTGAAAATAAAGCAGCGACTCATCGACGGAAACATTCACGATCTGCTTCCTCGACAAGAGTCCGACAGGAATTTAGATTATATTTCTCAATAGTGCTTTCTTAAGCGGATGCTCGTTTTTTGGGTATTCCATGATCTGTTGTGGTTTTAAGTGTAGACGACATTATCTTTTTTCTCGCCGCAGTACTTGTAAAAATTAGCATTCATTTGTGTGAGATCTCTGACTTTGTGTGACTCAGCTGAGAGTCCGTGTGTGTCTTTGATCACTATCTCTTGCTGATAAGAACTGCTTCTTGGCAGACGTTGTCTCTTCAGCTGCTGCAGGTCCGACTGAGCTCCGAAAGACATTTTCCTTGTTGGTGGGAGTGGTTTCACTTGGAGGTTGAACTTTAAAGACTTCCTTCTTTTCCTCACCGACCCTCCCATTGTATTCATGTCTTCTTTAAACACACTTTCTTACGTCATCTTGACTTATATTCACTATCAGGGTTTGATATAATTTTCTTTTCTCTTTATTAAGTAACATTCTTTGTTGACACTAGTTATTATACTATTAATCCTGTTTCTTAATTGAGGTATATATGAATATACACAGTTAATTAGTGGTATAATTGGTTTAAGAAGAAAAACAAAAACAACTTACATTTCAATTTTCTCCTTCTTCTGCTGTGTTCAATAACAATAACACAATTAACATTTATTGTTGACATCCTTTGTTTCTGCATGTATTAATGACCTTTTGACCCCATTATCTTGACCATCCTCTCTTCCTATTTCACATTGTCAATTCATCAACTCACAATTGGTCACATTGCGTGTAACTTTTGGTATTTTGTGTTGCTAATACTGCTAATCTAAAACAGGTGTGTCATTGACTGCTTGCACGTGTGTACGTTTGTTGATATCTAGTTCATGTTTTCTCTTCTTCTACTCTCAATTTCTGATCTTTGCTGTTGTATTTGCTATGCTGCCCCCTGCTGGTTTTCTCTTTGCTTGATTCTTAATTGACTATTGTTCTGACTCAATTGGTGTAATTATTTAATTATTAATTAATTGAATCAATTGCAGTTTATTTTGTTTTTTTAATTTTTCAATTATTACTTTAAATTACATATTATTATTTTAACAATTAGTCATAAATGTACTATTGTTTTATTATTTTTAGTAAATTATTGTAGGAATATTAAGTTATGTGTTGTATTTGTTCTTTAGACAGTCACTCTTATTCCTCTTTGTCAATTGTGCTATATATATATATATATATGCAACTAATTAGGAAGAAAAAATAAATAAATGAGGCCTTCAGGAAAGAAAACAGCATTGAAAATGACTAGTTTTCATCCACATGACAAAATGATTTGATTGAAGTCTTAAACAAAGGAAACCTAAAATAAATACCAAATGAATACTAGAGTTTAACAGTTCTTGGAGGACAACTTCAATATAAAGATAATAAATGGGTTAATAATGGAACATAAGTTTCTATATCTAACAAAGGACAAGAAAATAAAATAAAAGGATGAATCATTATGA